>NC_134493.1:32892811-32912811 GCF_040206685.1 Ascaphus truei | reverse complement strand
AATCCTTGTGTCGGATTTAGCCAGCCAGAATGATTAACATTATTCTTTCTCCTAAGGGCACTTGGGGCCACAATGCTTTTAATGTTTGGAGCTTTTCTATAGATCATTTTCACTTTATCTGGTAAGTGTTTCCCAATTATAGGGTCATTTTTTAGCACAGCCCAATGTGAATTAATGATATTGTTCACTTTAAATGCATCTCTATTATATTGTGTGATGAATGGTACATTTACACTAGTGCAAGGTTGGGCTTTTGTGGCTGGTTTAAGCATCAATTCCCTAGGTGTATTTGCTGTTTTTTCTAGAGCACTAGCAATGACATCCTCTCTGTATTTCTTTTCTCTGAACTTCCTCGACAGTACCACTGATTGTTCTTGAAATACATTGTTATCCGAACAATTACGTTTCAAACGTCTATATTGTCCATACGGGATGTTATTAATCCATCTATTCAGGTGGCAACTTGACCGTAGGATATAGTTATTTGCATCTACGTCCTTAAAATAATTTTTAGTTTTAATGATGTTATCTTCCAAATAGATGGTAAGGTCGAGGAAGTTTACCGTGGAGGCACTATAGTTGGAGGTAAATTTTAAATTGAACTCATTATTATCCAGATTTAAAAGGAATATATCTAGATCTTCCTGTGAGCCCTTCCACACAAAAAGGATGTCATCTATATATCTACGCCATGTGACCAAATTTGCGTCCAGACCCGTCCATGACCATATGTGTTGGTCTTCCCACATGGCCATGAGAAGGTTAGCGTAGCTGGGCGCAAATTTGGTCCCATGGCGGTCCCACATAATTGGAGGAAAAATTCATCGCAGAACCAGAAAAAATTCCTATTGAGGACAAATTCAATACATTTAATCAAAAACTCTACTTGTGTATTGGGAATATTTCCCTCTTTTTCCAAAAAAGACTTGGCAGCTCTGCATCCATCCTTGTGTTGAATGGATGTATACAGAGCTGTCACGTCACTAGTAACCAATATAAAATTATTTTCCCATTGGATATCTCTAAGCAGTATAATAACATCGGTGTTATCTTTCAAATGTGATTTTTGTTTTTTTACAATCTCTTGTAGATAGCTATCTATATATTCCGATAGATTTGCTGTTAAGGATCCTATCCCGGAAATTATTGGTCTTCCTGGAGGATGCGTAAGATCCTTGTGGATCTTTGGTAGGAAATAGAAAACGGGGAAAATCGGATCCTGTACATTAAGGAAAAGAAATTCATATTCTTCCAATATATAAATTCCATACAGGTAGAAAACGGTTTGCCACTACAACCGATCGAGCGCAACACGCTTACACGTTTGAATGCTGCGAGTGCAGCTAAACTGAAACTACGCTGATTGCTAATGCCTCTTCGCTCCAATATTGTTTCTAGCCACCCATGTGGCCATACAAGGTCGCTAGACACTGTCTGTCCATCAGGTTAGCTTAAAGCCCAGTGGTCCTAGACTGAGCTATTTATCTCAACGCAGGCTAAGGCAAATTAGCATACAGAGCCTGAGACTGCACCTTTTGTTACAATCGTACCAACAAATCTATGCAGCTGTCATACCTAATCCATATATACCCTCTGGGTATAGACAGCACACTCACGGCTATACCATATTCTGCCCAGCACTCAGACTATTACCATCACTAATATACTACAGAATATGGACAATACGGGTGCACAAACCATTATTTTTTATGGTGCATAAATACTGGCATTCATTAGCCTTCCACTGAGACCAGCTCCCCAGTGCTGGCGTCCTATTAGCATACCCATGGGATTAATCATATACTAGCTAATAGTATTCTATACATACCATCTGGTTACGTCATACTGGACTAAGGCCAACCACCTCTGAACATACAGCCATCCATTGATGTGCTTGTTTAGACTATTCATTATATACCATCATCGTAGTGTTTGCGACCTGCGACCTGCGACCTGCGACCTTTCATAGAGCATTTTATCATTTATGTGATGTCTACACGTCTCTGCTTGTCCACCCATTTGTTATTATAATGCCTATTAAAGGCTAAGTTGTATCTTTAATTCACTACAACACCACATATATTTGGATTTGAGTGCTGGTTTATGGGGGCTCCTTTTCTTGCCTAGGCAAGCATCTGTTCCTCGTACTTCTATTGCCCCTAGCACCGTCCTATCTGTTAGACTGTCGCAAGAGCTTACCCCCTCCTCTCCCCCCTACCTTTATTACTGTATACTTCCCAATGTTGGAGAAGAGATCACTTCTATTCAAATGAATGGGACAAAAATGTTCCCACACTTGGAAGCAGCTTCATAGCATATTGAAAAGGGGCCTTCATTTCTAACGTCTAACTATCTGGGATTTTATTTGTGCATCTTCAAATAATTGAAGTACAGAACTACAAATACCCGAATTCTAAGTGCTATCAGTTTAGAACTAGGTATTGTATTGTATGTCTTTATTTATATAGCGCCATTAATGCACATAGCGCGTCACAGCTGTAATACATGTGACAATTATATAAATCACAGATAATACAAATAACACATAAAGGGCAGAAGTGCTTCAGACATAACAGTAACATTTTTGAAAGGGAGTCCCTGCTCCAAAGAGCTTACAATCTAATTGGTTGGTAGGAAGGACATATAGAGACAGTAGGGGGGCGTTCTGGCATTCTGCCTAGAAATAGGCTAACCTGTCCTCAGAAATTGGAAGAGGGTTGGCTGGTGTGTTACCAGGTAAGCCCCACAAATATTTGTGGACATGAATTTCCTCCTCAGTAGATCACTTTAGGATAACTTCACATTGAATCCACCACTGCAGGACACCAGCTGCCTTGGTGTCCAACCTGGGCAACATTTTACCAAAGACCCATTAATGCGGAGAGGCCACTAACGCTCATTTACAGACCTGGCACATCCTGCATTGGATCAGACCTGATTAGTCATCTGCCCAAGAAGAAACTATTCCACCAATACTTGTGTTTTAAAAAGAGCCAGCATAACCGCCATCATAATCTACGTGTTGCGGCTTTAGGTCACAGGAAATTTGGCTAAAGCAGCCTGAGGTACAGAAATGAACTATAACTAGCTTTGCTCAGGAATGCTTATGAACTATTTTACTAATTAGTAGCTTGTGGTGTGATGCGGCATTAAACAGTCACTTTCTTAGTGCTATAAATTGCATGAAGCACTTTCAATTGCCTGTGATGCTAAACGAAGCATTTTCTATCATTACTGAAGGCTTTACTGCCAAAGTGCAAATGTAGCCTGCGGCAAAAGAGAATGAACTGGTGAGATGTTTAAGGGGTCCGTTGTACATGACTGGTATAGCATAGTTAGTATTCACAGTAATATATCCACAATAACCAAATACTGAGGTGGGCTTTGTATGACCTATATCTGATCTATGGAGTGATAGACTGTTAACGAAACCTCCTATCTACTGGAAACTTGCCAAACTCCATTTGTTTACTTTATTCTTTTGTCTTAAATCATTTTGCCATCATTACTGAACCAAAATTAAAAGAGATCCAGCATCCAAAACTAAAGAACAGGCACTGACTAAAAGCAACATTTTTATCACATCATAAGATTAAAGGGAAGCTATAATTAGAGAACATATTTATATATAATGGCGGAGAAAAATGATATTTTGAGTCATTCTAAGGAAGCCAATTACACTAAGATTTACCCTCCCCCCACCCCCACTTTTAATTCTAACCTTTACACACAGACACAGGCAGTAGAACTTTGACACCCTCTAGTGGTTAAGTCTTGATACATGCAATTAGCATATTTGCAAATTACATTTAAAAATCCCACGTTGTGAGCACAGTCACGTCTCAAGACAGGTCTGCAACCCCGCCTTTCCCCATTATCTCCCAGCATACAATGCTTCCACTGCAGCCAGGGATTCTGGGTAATGACATGCAAACAAGCCATCACAGTGTGCTACTTTTTGCTTCTTGTCTATTTTAATGTGGACCCCTATAACTTTAAGCATATAAAATAGGAGCAAAAGCGGTGCCCAGAGAAAAAAACCCGTAATAAACTGGACTACAAGCCGTAAGAAAAATTGTTTATTCAAACTACAAAAATCGCTACATACCAGCGGTCAACTCTGACGCGTTTCGTGCCGCTATGGTACTTTGTCTTACGGCTTGTAGTCCAGCTTATTACCATTTTTTTCGCCGTGCTCCGCTTTTTGTTTTGATCTATTTTGGATCCTTCTCCCGGCTGGAGCGCGCACCGACCAGGAGCCGGGTTGCCACCTCCTACCAAAGGCCAACACGGAGAAAAATGTTAAAAAAAAATCTCTTACCTTGTGTGGTGGCGTCTCCTGGGATCCTCTTGCATCGTGACGCCGCGCAGCCATGCTCACCGGAGTTGGAGATGCAGGAGAATGCCAGAGACGCCGCCACGCCCGTGTGTTGACAGGCTAAGCCCGGAGGTAAGTGCCCAAAACCCAGAGTGTCCGGGTCAAACTCGGGGAGGTGGCACCCCTGACCAGGGGCTGCAAGGCTGCGCCATCTCGCTACAGGATACGGAAAACTGGGGAACGCGAGTCCTTTTCCGAGTTTGTTCTTCTCACCCGAAGCCATAGTATGACAGCAGGAGTCATTTGGGGACCGGTTAGCGACGGGGTTGGTCACGCCGCCAGCGCGGCTTCACGTTGTGGGCTCTTGCAGCAGATCTCCCTCCCCGCTCCTTTTCTCCCCTACCTGCCTCGTTGGTCCTCTCATACATGGACTACGTACGACTCAGCAGCTTCAAAGTGCAGCAGCTACATGTCTCCTGCATTACAATTACCATCATTATTATTATATTTGGACTTTATTCCAGTCATTTGTCGCTACCGATTTATGTTGAGCACTGGCATGGGGGTTTGTCCCCCCCTTTTTTTTTTTCCCCTATAAGCGTACACCTGCCGTATTACACAGATTTATCAGCACCGCCTGGTTTAAAGAAGTGCAAAGCTAGTAAACCTACTCACAGACAGGTGTTTCGACCTTTTGGGTCTCATCAGAGCGAGGTTGGTTATACTGGCTTTGCAATGCGAAGCTGGTACGTGGGTGTAACCAGACACAAGACAAGTTATGGCGAGTCAAAAAAGTGACAAAAACTCCTCACCATATATGGAAAATCCCAATTTGTGTCCCATACAAAAAGCTACATTTGAACCTACCTACACAATTACTATATTACATCGGTTTAAAAATATAAGCCAGGGGTGCGCAAACATTCCCCGCTGCGCCCCCCCTGCTGCCCTCCCTCCCTGCTTGCTCCCCCTTCCTTGTCTTGGGCGTCAAATGACGTTACAGGGTCACGTGACGTCGCGTTGCCACGGCAATGTGACATCACCTCGACGCCGCGTTGCCGAAAACAAGGAAAAAGGAAGTTGCAGAGGCCTCACGTGATCCCCCGTCATATAATTTAAATGCCTTGGGGGAAGAGTGCAGGGCCTCTGCAACCGCCCCCCCCTGGAAAACCTTACGCCCCCCAGTTTGCGCACCCCTGCTGTATGTTATTCCATTTTCTACATGAATTAAAATAATCATTTTACCATTTCAGTTGTCTAATAGAAACGTTGGCTTGGGGGCAGCATTAGTCATTTTATTTTAATCTAGCAACTATAGTAGGGTTGGACTCGCAGAAGAGTAATTTGTTGAAGTCTCCCAGCTGCAAGACTTTATGTATCACAGGAAAACCTTCCCATTTAAATCATTGGGAGTTTTTTCTTCTTTAGTAAATCTGGTTGCAATTGTTTTGTTCCTCCGTATCGGCTGAAAGCTGATTAAATACGTGATTGCAACGGTGAAAGCGTGAAGTAAAAAATACAAGTTAGGGTTCAATACAAACAGAATAACGAGTGTGTTTATTGGCATACAGGTGCACACACTTGAATGGAGACAGCTTATTGGCAAAGCTGTCTGCCAGATATAAGATGTACAACATATTTATACCCTAGTACTAAAGCGCACGCCCCCTTTATGAGGTGACTTGTACGTCATAGAAAATAACAAAAATTTCTATGAAAAACAAATGAATATGAGAAAAACAGCTAAAAAGCCTTACGCAAACTCGTAACCTTTCCCCCTATATGCATCTGGGGCCTGCTATGTTTTTGCATTCTTTAAGGGGAGTGAATGTGAGAAATGATTTCCCTCTCTGATTCCACCACCTTACACTTGAATGTGAGAAGTGGGTTTTATCTGTGATCCCACCTAACACTGCCTAGTACTTTCTCAAGGCCGTACGCTCCTTTCTTTTGCAGCTGGCCCGGGCTAGTATCAACAAAATTTGCTGAGAGCGAAACATTCTTTCAGACCCGAACTGTGCTTTCATTTCATGCTTCCATGCAGACAAACAGCAAAATGGATGACACACAGGGACAAGAACACATCAAAATGGCTATGAACAAGATGGCTGCAAGATGGCTCTCAGAACAAAATGGCTGCTTAGGTCCTATTGCTGTTTACTTGAAAAACCCCTATATCACTTTCTCACAACGATCAGTGGGCGGCCGCTGTTATTTCCACTTTTCTCATGTACTCTTCGGGCGCTGGATCCAGGAAATCCCTGCACAGCATGGGACGCACCTTGTATATTTAGTTTTTTTGTGTAATATGTGCAAACTCCCCATGTCATTTCTGGGGCACTATATTCTGGGTTACAGGGTCTTTGCAACACAATAATTGTCTTCCTTTTATGGTTTCAGTTTTGTGTTTTTCTTTCTCTTCCCAGACCGAGTTTGGTAATTGATCTTTTTTTCTTTGATTAGACCTCATTAGAGAATTTTAGCTTTCACAAACTGGATTATTGTACACCTTCTGAGGCTTTTGGACCAGATAAACCACAACATTTCTGCAAAAATTTAGAGGAATTTAAAAAAAAAAGGAGACAATTATAGTCACACGGCACTACGTTGAGTGAGTATTAGGCCTCGGTGCATGGTGCCTCGGTACATGGTGCCTCGGTGCATGGTGCCTCGGTGCATGGTGCCTCGGTGCATGGTGCCTCGGTGCATGGTGCCTCGGGCCGCGCTGAGCTGTGCTCCTGCTCTGCCTCGCCTGCTCCAACTGGAGCTTTTTTGTGTCCTGGCAGACGAGGCAGTGAGCGCGCTTTGGGGGCCGGGTGGAGGCGGGGCAAAGGCGTGGCGGGATGCTGGGCTAGTCTCTCGCTCCCATTGGATGTGAGCGGTCACGTTTCTCAGCCTCCGCACGCATGCAGAAGCGGCTGCTAAAGCCGCGCTGATGACAGATGCAGGGGGTAAGTGCATCTGCTCAGCACGGCTCAGCACGGCTCAGCACAGCCTACGGTACTATGTCCCAGGCCTAACACGTAGAAACTCATCCCATGTGGCTTTCGCATTAGGAATTGGCCAACCATTGGAAGAAATAACAAGGACTTCTTTGTGAAATGGTGTAATATTCTTAATAAGGCCTCTTGATTTGATACTTCTGGTATTTGAAAAAAGTCAGCAGTCAATTATCTTCAACAAGAACAGAAATTCAAACAGTTGACAAAATAAAAATAAATATCACCATTACAATGAATACCCCACCTGGAGAAAATTAATTTTAGGCTGATAAATCAGAACAGATTTCTCCTTGGCTCGAAGATGATTACGGATGTCTCTGGCTGGTTAAAACAACACAGTCGAGAACTTGGTTGCATCAAAGAGACTAGGACATTGCTGCAGATACATAAGGAACCTTCGAGAAGGGGGAAAAGGAAATCTAATTTAAACTCCGGCCAGATCATCGGGATCGAGGACTTGCAAAAAGGCCAACTAACAGTGTCCAATATAAGAGAATACTATCCGACTGTGAATTATGTGTGTTGTTCAAAGGCTTTTGTACCGGTACCCTTTGATCAATTTATAGTTGAGGTTGAATTGTAGAAATTTGGAAGGCAACCTATTCGGTATTCTTTTTTTCTATTTTTTTCTATTTCAACCCAAGTCCTCTTCCTGGCAGTTGTGAGCAATGCCCATCACCACCACAATTACCCATCACTACACCACCATCACAACCACCATCACAACCACCATCACCATTACCATCACCATCATCACCACTACCAAACCCATCACCACACCCATCACCACCACCAAACCCATCACTACACCACCATCACAACCACCATCACCACTACCACCACAACCATCACCATCATCACCACCACACTGTGACGGTAGTGGTAAATATGGCTGCCGTTAATAAAGTTTAAGTCTGCCATTACCCCTACCTGTCAGTAATATATTGGTATTGTATTATATGTTATGTATATATGTATGTCTTTGCTTGGTTCCAGCACCTCAGGAATATGGGGTTATGTTTGCAGGAGAATTGTTGCAACTTGGTCTGTGACCTTTCCCTGTATCCTTGTTATGCTGCAAATGTTAAGTTGCAGTTCTACCCGCCAATCAGGGCCTGGGCATGTAGTCAGCACCTGGCCTTGAGTGTTGCAATATTATGTTTTAAGTGTATAAAAAGGTGGGGAGGGAGACCCCTAGCAGACAGGGAGGGAGACCCCTAGCAGACAGGGAGGGAGACCCCTAGCAGACAGAGCCTGCTCGAGTTACAGAGGTGTTGCTGTGACCGGGAGAACCTGCAGTGTCCACTCCAGTGCTGGTCTCAGGCCTGAAAACCAGTCCTTTAGGCACTGGGCAAGAAAGAGAACATGGGAAATCTCTGCAAGGAGGTCCCTGCAACTAGATATGCAGGGTATCCCACAGTTTCCCCATTTGGGTATGTGGGATGTTTGTGTGTTTTGTATAGTTGTGGATATGCTTTTCCAATAAATTAGTTTTATAAACTCTCGGGTTCTGTCTGGCGATATTGATCCCTGGTATTAGTCCTGTTCTCCCGTGACACACACCACCATCACTACCACCACAACCATCACAACCATCACAACCACCACCATCATCCCAACCACCAACATCACCACAACCACCATCATCACCATAACCATCATCACAGAAACTTCCCATAAGTTTCAGATAAAGTGTAAATATCTGTTACTAATAAAAAAAATATTGGTCCAAGTATTTTTGCTAATACAAAAAGAACTGGATCATTATGTGAGACAAAACCATTGGTATTGGTATAAGTTTTTTTTAATCTTGTTAATTTGCAGCTATGAAATCCTTAACAAAAATGACAAGAAAGCTGACAATGAGGAATTGCAGTCCAGGAATAACAATTATAGAAACTCAACTTTGACTCTACAATTAAATAGGAATAAACGGTGGGCAACCTCCTAAACCAGTGCTCAAGGTTATTCACAAAAATGCACCCAAAAATGCTATTGGTCCCTCTGTAGTTGTAATCCACAAGCATTATTTCTGTTGTAAATACACATGTATTGGTATATCCAGGTATATAAATGTGAAGTACTGATGGATGTATGGTAATTTATGCTCATACATGAGGGTATGTAAAAATGATCAGATATATGGGATGTCAAGGAAACCTGTGTGAAAGGGAAAAACTGGCCCCTTAATCCAATAATACAAAAATCCTTAGAGCTAGACCACCAACATATAAACTCAAAGTTCATCATGTAGTAATAGCATGAAAGTACTCACGACCTTCGTTTGTATGGAATCCTGGAAACAGCGCGCTCTCAGCCCGAAATGGATATCCGATAAAATTCCTCCGGAGGGGGAAGGATACTGGCGGTGCACTGCGTACCAACAAGTGGTAACGATGCGTTCCAAATGGAGGCAAGGAAGACAGATACTGGATCGCTATATCAAAAAGGCTGTTTATTGAACATTTAGCAACATTGAAGCTAAAACAAGAATCTTGAGAGGAACCTCTGACGCGTTTCGTGCAATCCTTGCACTTTGTCAACCCTTACACTCTTTGAAAAATGTTGTGGGGAAGAACGCTGGGCCTCTAAGTGCCGCTCCCACCCCCGAAAATTTCGTTTTCATCACACCTGGTTTACGCACCACTGATCTAGAACAGAGGGATTTCCAACTTGTTATGATGTATGTATCTGGTTATACACTAACATTCCACACGAACACAGGGCTGATGTTGTCAGATTGACTCTTATGCAAGATCGCAAGGAGGAACCACCAGACGATTCTCTTCTTTTGATCCTACAGTTTGTGCTTCATAAGAATTATTGCAGATTTGAGAGACCGTATTACCTACAATTAAAAGAGACAGCCATGGGTCCACATCTAGCACCACCATATGCAAACATATACATGGATAGGCATGAAACTAGATACATCCATCAATGTTAATAAGCACATCCATATGTACGACAGATTTATTGATGAAGTGTTTTTGATTTGGAAAAACTCATTTACTGTATCTCAATTCACTGGATACATACCACCATACATTTCCTCATCAAGGTAGTTGGTGGCAGAATTTGTACAACAGATTTTTGTAAACCTAGAGACATCGAAACACAACATTTTTACATGCTGACACTTACCATCCACCTACGATAGGTCAATCCGTACCATACTCTACAATGGTGATAGCAACCAGAACTATTAATACTCGTGAGGATTTTACTTCTGTTTTGGACAGACCTCGCGGAAACATTTAGTGAAAGGGGCTATGACTGTGCTGGAAACACGTCAAGGTGAGGCTGGTAAATCAACGAAGGCAAAGGATGAGGACAGATGGATTTCCGCTTCTTCATACAGGACAGCCAGTCATTTTATGGAACACCTAGTCAGAAAGCATTGGCATATTGTAGTCAATGATGAAATGTTGGGTACCAAATGTAAATTCATACTGATCATGGCATATAAATGTGGTTTACATATATCCAACAAACTGGTTAAGAGGGATAATACATTATACCCACAACGCTTCATTTATTCCACCTACTAAAGTGGGATGTTACAGATGTTAAAATTGTTCTGTAGGTAACATCTGTAGTGGACAATTGTTTACACATCCTCATAATGGAAATAAGATGATTAAACAAAGAACCACTTGTATTTCAACTCATGTAATATACATTAATATAATATCCTTGTGGGTAGCTCTGTGTAGGCAGAAAGACGAGAGAATTAAAAACATGTTTTATAGAAGCTTCCACGTACAATTCAAAGAGGGGCACATCACACTATGCTGGTAAAGCATGGACAGAGCACATTATATATCAGCATTATGTCTACTGGATTGAATAGGTCACTATATCCTGAGGGCGAGCGGTTGGATAAAGGTAGCATTTTCTAGAGGGAAAAGGCAGAATGTTTTTAAATTGCGTACCGTGGCCGCGAGTGGAATGAACGTCATGCTCTGCCTAAAAAAAATATCTGGATTCAGGATAACTTCTCCTTTCTTGTTGTTCTTTCTAGGTTTAAATAAACTGTACATTGAGGATTGCTCATTTCTGCGGCCACTGGGTCTACATTTAGATGGAGACAGCGAACGTCCTTCTGGAAGAGGGGCGATTACGTCACTACAACATGCCACACAGTCGCAGAAGCAGCAACACTGCGCCTTCGTGTAGCCTGGGGAGGCTACATATATATATATATTGTGACAAACGGCTTACTCCGGGGCTCCGCCGTCTGTCCGGGACTGTTAGAACACGGTCTTTTAGGGTAGGTTAAATGATGAGGCGTCACGTGCTGTTCCTTTAAACAGGCTATGCCTGGTTTATTCAGTCCCAGGCACTGAGACTGCCACAGTGCATACAACAGAAATACAGCAAAACAAAAAGCTGCTCACCTGAGCAATAACTTAACTTAGGTTTTCCCTGACTCAGGGTTGAAGTGGCTTTTCCACTTCCAACAACAAAACAAGGTACTTTGCAGTTTTAGACAAAAAGGAACAGAATGATTTAACCTGTTTGGGGAGAGGCTTTTCCCCTCTCTGCTTCCAGCAGCCTTCCTGTCTCCAGGCTCTTGGGGAGAGGGAAGAGGAACCAGGAATTCAGTCTTAAATACCTGATTTCTAATTAGCATGACAGGTGACAGAAATCAGGCAGCAGACAAACTGTGGGATGGCGTGCATGTTTTATAAGACTGCACTCCCAGGCCAAACAGGATAGAAACTGTTCAGTATCCTGGGAGCCCTATATATGGAATTTATTACCATCCCCTGGTTTCTGTCACAATATATATATATATATATATATATATAAATAAATCAAACGGAAATAGCCGTGTTAGCAGGCTGCTCATTTGTATCTGCTAGAAGATGACAGACACTATAATAGATGAGGGCCCTCTGTTGTTCCTATTTTCCCAATAATTTTTCAGCTGAGAGGCTTTGAATGACTCCAATTGAGTAACAGGCCGGTACGTCTGAACGCCACATCGACATATAGTTCTTTTGCGGTTCAATAAAAAAGGTCTTCTTAGGTATTCTATGAAGGTATAAAACAGGGGTAGCCAACTCCAGTCCTCAAGGGCCATCAACAGGTCAAGCTTTAAGGATATCCATACTTCAGCACAGGTAGCTCAATCAGTGGCTCAGTCAACGGCCAGTCAACGATTGAGCCACCTGTGCTGAAGCAGGGATATCCTTAAAACTTGACCTGTTAGTGGACCTTGAGGACTGGAGTTGGCCAACCCCTGGTATAAAAAGGTACACTTATAAATGATAAATGTTTTTGTCCAGTAGTTTTGTGGATTTATAGTGAATGTATAGTATTTGGTAAACAGTGTGCTTGAGTCTGTTATTCATCTTCTCTTCTGAGGCACTATCACAATAAGGAGCTATCAAGCAGTAATCGAGGCTGGTAATGTGATCTGACAGGCCTTGCCTCTGCTGGTTGTCATTTCCAGAGGAGTAAGAACTCCAGCAGCGATCCTCATTTCCAGTCTGAGAATACTATCAAAGGTAATTGGAATAAAGAGACGACAGATCCCCACTTGTGTAGGTCGTTTGGCCTCAGGCGTTTGCCAGCGGGAGCCCCAGCATCATTCTCTGGAGAGGGACTTGGTTTAAATGAAGATCACTGGAATAATATCTCATTTCAACCTGAAGAAAAAGTGGAATTCACTGCTTATACTCCAATAAAGCAGCAGTCTCTGTGATGTGGCTTTATTTGATCAGACTGCCGGTGGCATAGCTGTAATATTTCAGATCTGGTGTTGTCTGCGGGCTGCAAAACTGGAGCAGAAAAATTGCACTACATCTATTAAAGCCCCAAATCCTGTTGTACCCTATGGGATATTTTTCTTTGAATGTAGTGCAATGTTTTCATTCCTGTTTTGCAGACTTTGCTACATACTAACCCACTGTGTGTTTTGGGTCCCAATGCACCAGCAATTTTTTAATTGTATACAGAGGTGACCAATGGGGTATATTTTATGTATGTTTGGGGGTCGTCCGCCATTGTAGCATTTAAAATTAATCAACAACACACGTTTCCGTGTTATTTAGCAGTGGGGATAGCTTTTTAGCACTAGATATAAGATTACCATAAAATAGACAATCCTCTTGAGTAGCTTCAGTTACTCATCAGCATGGTAAATTAAGTTATGCAATTACACTTATAATTGTGTGTGTATATATATATATATATATATATATATATATATATATATATATATATATATATATACGAAAATAGCCGTGTTAGTCCAGTTGCGATAGTGCAGAATAAATGAGTACTTCAGTATTAGGTGATACCTTTTTTATTTGGACTAATAATTTATGTCACAGGACAAGCTTTCGAGAGTTCTCCTCTCTTCCTCAGGTCAGCAATACTGATATACAAAAGGTTTTTACGACTTAGACAGGGATTGGAAAAGGAAAAAAAGGAAGAATAAAGAACAGAGAGGCACTGGAAGGGTGTTAAAACAGAAATAAGGAAGGTGAGAATTAGGGATGTGGGGGGGGGGGGGGGGAGTGTACGTCCACAGGAGCACAGAGGAGGAAGAGGATGAGGGGGGGGGGAAGGTATAGGTTGGCACAATGGCAGGGAGACAGGGAGGGAATTACTGTACATTACAACAAATTATGATAGTGTGTGAGAAACCCCATGTCTGCATGCTCCAAAAAATAATACATGTCATAGCGACACACGTGGTCGTACTAAGAATATATATTTGTATTTATTTTTTCTAAGACGCACTGGTGCTTTAGGTAGCATTGAGTGAATGAAAGATGAACACAATTTCAGTAATAAACAAACATATCTTGTGAAGATGGCAAACTCCCCAGCACAATAGATGTGACAGGCTGATTTACTCACACAATGCAGGGAACTTCTGATCTAGTGATCATTTAAACTGCCATCTGCTCCTTCTATAAACGCTCGGATGTACTGTATGAAAAGGCTTTGCTGTTAATCTCCCAGGAACCCTCCCCTGAAATGCAAAGTATTTAATAGTAAATGTAGTCAGGTTAGAATAACACTAAACTATTGCATAAAGTACATTGTAACACGTTTAATGGTAACTTGTTAATTGGATGAGCAGTTAAATGGCATTTTAATTGATATGTGTATAATCGTAGCAGGTATTGTGTGCCAATTTAACACAGCTACCATAGCATTTGTCGGCCATCAGTGTTAAATAGTGTTAATTTATCAGCACTTGTAGAACTTAAGTAATGCATGTTCTAAATAAGATGGTAATACATGTACCCTTGCTTTGCAGCGCATTCCTGGTCCTTTTGGCAGTGACAGAGTTAATACGGACTTATTGATATGTAGCACTACTAGTATGTAATGGAATGTATATTACAGGGCTGGCCAACTCCAGTCCCCAAGGGCCACCAACAGGTCAGGTTTTAAGGATGTTCCTGCTTCAGCGCAGGTGGCTCAATCAGACTGATTGAGCCATCTATGCTGAAGCAGGGATATCCTTAAAACCTGACCTGTTGGTGGCCCTTGGGGACTGCAGTTGGCCACCCCTGGTGTAGTACATACAGATATAGCGAAGTCCCTTACCCTGCCTCCAGAGCGGGGATCTGCCTGGCTATCGCCGGGAGCTCCGTGCGATCGGGAGGTGGAGGCAGCCATCTTGTTAGTCGCGCATGCGCAGAGCGACGAGGCTCGCATGCGCAGTCAGTAGTGCGGCGGTCATTTTGGTTTTGACTCCGCATAAAGTACAGCGGAACTACAAGTCCCAGAATCCTTAGAGGGGAGGACTGCACACATGGGGCTGTCCCAGCAAATGGGATTAGAGCAGTTGGAGGAACAGGATATCCTCTACGTGCGGGGACCACGCACTTCAGTCCTGACGGAGGAGCGAAGGGAGAAAGTAGTGTCCAGGGAGCAGTGCTTTCTGGACTAGGCCTAGATTTTCCCCCTAGGCCCCAGTTAGGCCCTGAGACACCTGTAGAGGAGTGTTGCAGGGAAGGCCCCAGATAGTGACTCTTCCCATTATTATTATTACTGCGCCGGTGACCGGACGGCCACAGGTCCCTGAAACATTGTGTGAGACCCTACGGCGGGAGCTCACACTGCGAGGAGGATCAGGATCCTTAGGAGAGGGGAATTCTGTCGGAGGCCCCGCTGCGTGGGACCTGCTCCAACACACCGCGCCAAGCAGCACCTGGGTACTGGAGTACCCAGGCAGGTATCCAACAGGCACCAACATCTACAGGGGGTAGCGTTACCTCACATTTGGGTGGGATTGCTGGGACGGACACCAGGGGTTATTGGTACCATGGCACCCTCAGTACTTTGGGGGAACGACTACTTGTTTGGGTCACTACACTACACTGTGTCATGTGGTATTGTGTTATATGTGTAGCATTGTTATGGTAAAGATCATATATATATATATATATATATATATATATATAACAAAACAGACAAAAAATGAAGTAGCGCCTCTATATAAAACTGACTAATAAAAAGAACCGGTAAAGCTAATCATGAAAGGTGCTTGGTGGGGTAGCTAGATATAGACTTATTCACAATGATATAGACTAAAAAATGTATAGCAATATAAAGACTAAATCACTACTTGTAATGGGATTAAAAATACCTACATATAGATATTAAAATATGTTAGCAAAATTCATTATCACAAAAAATGAAAAAAGTGAAAAAGTAAAAAATAATAAAAATATAAAGTATTAAAAGTCCTGTTCCAATGATATTTGCACCAGGTTCCTGCAGCCCGTTTCAAAGGGATCACCGGTCCCTAACCATATCTGAAAAAAAAGAAAAGAAAAAACAGGCGCACACCTAGTGCATTAACATAATAAAATTTGTATTTCAAGGAACATAAAATCTTTCAAATGCCCACTCACAAAGGTAAAGCGATAAATAGCGTGTATGAGTTTGGCTCTCATGTGCCGTCAGCTTAGTCCTCTCAGTGCGGCTCCAGGTACTGGCGTCGTCACGTGACTCTCCTCGTGTAGCTGGTGAACCGGTGAACCGGAAGCTCGCACTCAGTGTTCGGCTGGAAGGAGTCCCTCCGGACAGCAATGCCCTCCAAGTCCTCTATGGTTGAATTAGGGCCGTGTGGTACACACAAGGGAATCAGTCTCTGGCAGCAAGAAACCACAATGCTCGTGGGCAAATGGCGGTCGCAATCTAGTCACACCCTACGCGTTTCGTCATCGATGATGACGACTTCTTCAGGGGATACCCTCCAAGTGCCCCTCTCATGATATTTACAGGGAGATATTTGTACATGATTAGCCAATAATTAAATAAATTAAGTAAATGATCAATTAATTAAACATACATGATTAGCATTTCATTCAACAAGAGTGTCACATTGATGTATATTGTGAAGACCCCATATATATATATATATATATATATATATATATATATATATATATATATAGTGTGTTGTGTTATTGCTTATTGCTGTAGTATTGGATCCTGTGCGGGGTTATCCCGCCAACGCACAAGGAGATAGAGCTCACCCCAGGCTCCCAGAAGCGGAGGCTTAGGCCTCCTGTGAGCAGACAGGTACAATAGCACGCGTAGTTGCCCGCGTAGTCTCCTTAGGCATAGGGAAAGGGGGCTACATTTGGAGGCGCTGCTGAGATTCAGACCTGGGGTGCCCGAGATAGCAGAACCAAATTTAGGGAACCATGTTCGTACCCTCCAAACAAGAGGTCCGTTAGTGGGCCGTGGAGTCCCAAGTCTCCCCGCCACGTGGTCGCTGTGGGGGACGTCCCGGCCGCCACCCCCACATATCAAGTCTGCACCTCCCTAAGGCGGTTTCCTGGTTTAGCCGGAGCCCGGCCACTAGGCCAAAAATTGGATCCTACCTACCGATGGAGCGTAGTCATAGTTACCGCCGGCAACGAATTGAGTAAAGATGAGGGCCACCGGGCCCTGAATTTTCTGGAGACCATGCTCACTGGTTGCCCGTTGATATACCCCGACCTACCAATTCCAATGGGGGCTTTCAGTCCCGGACCAACACCTGAGGTACCTTTGAGGGCTGAACTCCCACACCCCTCTGATAGCCCCAGAAGGAACAGAGCTAGCCCGGAGTCAGTCCACAGCTGCCGGTCTGACTGCCGTAGTCGCCGGTTGACCTGAGGCCCGGACTACTGAGGAGCAATACAGCAACTGGTGGACGGTCTAGTGCAGTCCTCGCAGTCACATAACTACCGCAAGCTCAAAGCTTTGTCCAGGATATCCCTCAGTCCCGTCGGAGAAGAAGAGTTTGGGACTTGGAGGGAACATAGCCTGCACGTGCTTGAGGAATGGTCTTGTTCCCAACCTGTGAAGAGGCAACTGATAGTCGAGTGCCTACGGCCCTCAGAAGTCGAACTTGTGTGAATGCACCGCGAGACAGAGGGAGAAGCCACCGCCCAAGAGTTGGTTGAACTCCTCAACCAGGCCTATAGTGCCGAGGATGATGAAGATGAACTCTTGCCCCAGTTTCGTGCTCTCCAGCAGAAGGAGGGAGAAGAGCTGTCCACGTTTGTCTGACGCCTACAACTATCCTTGTGGGGATTACTGTCAAAGAAAGTAATTTCTGCAACAGATGTGGATGAGTACCGCTTAAAGCAACTTATGAAGGGATCTATACCCTCTCACCCTATAGCCCTTATGATGCAAGGCGCCCCTCTGGCTGAGAAATCCCCCAGCTTCATGGAATTGCTGGGCCACATAAGGAAACATGAGGTCCAATTGCGATTCTACACTCCCAAGACGTCTCTGGAATCTTCAAAAGGAGAGAGTAAAGCGACTCCACCCAAGAAGCCTAGTGCGAAAGAGAATCCTGAGGACAATACTCCCCAGGGTCCTTCATGACAGATCCCCTCGACACTTCGGAGTGCGGCCTCTAACCATAGCTCCAACGCGGCCCGAAGCAACCACTGCTTCACTTGCCACAAAGAAGGTCACTTTGCACGGGACTGTCCAAACTCAGACACTTCGTCCTCCGGAGCCATAGTCTTCACCGTGCATTCGGCAGAACAGCCGTCCACATAGTCCACATTTGGATAGTGCCCCTGCGCATAGCCCTGAAAAGGAGCCCCAATCAGATGTCTACAATCGAGTAGGACCTGCGGCCACAGTACGAGTACTAGTGGAGGGCATCTACTCTTCTGCATTGCTGGACACTGGGTTGCAAGTGACCATCATCTACCGGCCCTTTTACGATCTGCACCTCAAGCATCTGCCTATGCAGTCAAAGAGAAAATTAAATTATGGGGCCTTAATAGCAAAGACTACCCCATTGATGGTGTGATTCAAGTGCGGTTGGATATACCGCAGCTCAACACCAACAAACCCACCCCATGAAAGTGGAAGCCTTGGTATGTCCCGAGCCCCGTGAACATCCAAATTCCCACATCATATTGGGGACCAACGCGGATGTGGTGCAAGTCCTGATCCGGGCCTATCTGCCAGAAGCCGGAGAATTACCCCTATCATCTCTGCAGATTCACCCAGTATTCAAAGAGTGCTACAGAATCTCTGCCCAAGAAGGGTTTGGACAATTCTTAAACCTTGAGAAGGGGTTGCCAGAGATTCCACCAGAGGGAATGAGACACATGGCCGCCGTACCTAACTATCCGGGCCGTGATGAGGCCAACTAGTACTTTTCACTTGAGACCACGCCCAAACAGGATGCCAAGAGATGGTTCAAAGTGGTGCCAGAAATGAAGGAGTGGAAGTCTTCACTTCCTCGCCGGTTCAAGGTGACCATACAGAACATCTCGCCTCATCCTATATGGTTTGACGTCGGTCAAGCGCTGGGCCGAATATACCTCGTGGTTCAACTAGAATCTCAAGCTCACGTAAATGCGGCTACCGTCCAGGAAACCCCTCCCGGATTGCAGTTTGACTTCGGTGAATCATCCTCACCACCGGAATGGAAGAAGCGCCTGAGCGAAAAGTTGGCTGAACACAAAGAGGTGTTCTCCATCAGTGAGATGAGGTGGGCTGCAGCAAGAGTGCTCAACACACAATTCGACTGAACGATGCCACTCCATTCTGGGAGTGTTCCAGACGCATAGCTTCCAGAGATGTGGAGGACGTCAGGGACGTCCTGAAAGAGATGGAGACGGCGGGCATTGTAACGGAATCCTGTAGTCCTAATGCCTCCCCTATTGTGGTAGTGTGGAAGAACGGATCCATGCTGGTTCAAAATACCCTTCCACGGATTGAAGAGATCTTCAGCGCCCTATCCGGCAGTCAGTGGTTCAGCGTGCTCCTGCCGACACGGTTGCTATTATCATGACGGAATAGGACAAGTTCCACATAGACCATGGCCTCCTCTACCGAGTTATCCCCTATCACAACCATCCCGATAGGAGACAACTCGTCCTACCCCGAAGCTTGCAGTACCATGTCCTATGATCCCTGCACGATGATCACGGGCACCTAGGAGTGGACAAAACATTAGAACTTGTAAGAGATTGGTTCTTCTGGCCCAATATGCGGGAGTCGGTGGAGCACCATTGCCAGAGGTGTCTGCGGTGCATACAGCAAAAAACATTGCATATCCAGCCTATCTGCTACATCAGCAACACTGCCTATCCAGCAGCCCCAATGATCTACTTTAAGAGCTCTGTTCCCATGGACCTAGTCTGCATGGATTTCCTCTGCATAGAGGCCGGCTTGAA